>NC_137500.1:33572500-33607500 GCF_041902795.1 Electrophorus electricus
AGTGGACAGCACATGAGTCAGGCCCCATTAATTCATCATCTCTGGTCCCCCACCTTGTGAAACACTGTAATGAGTGAATGTTCAGGAAGTCTTTCTGAGCTGCGCTCAACACATTTCTTTCTTCCAGCTGTCAAAGAAATGGCCAACCAACTTCTTACAAACACCCGGTGCTCCGTCCACAGTGACATCTTTATGTGCAGTTTATGAAATGAAGTATTTAAGGAAAAACTAATTGGTCTGCTTTATTTATTGCAAGCAGTGTTAGAATGTAATCACTAAAAAAATGTCCAAAAAGTGTAATCTAATCTGATTACTTTTGTACTATTTCTGACTGAACTACTCATCTAAATTATTTGGTTTCTTCAATTCTTAATGGTCTGAACATAACAGTTCTATGTATCCCTATGTCGTCTTTCTCTCTAAACCACATCTAACTATCAAGGTAACAGATTTGATAGTTTTGGGCTCTAACTGAAGTGAGCAAGATTGATTGATTGATTGACGTTGTCTAATCAAAAAATGTAATCCACGATAAAATAACTGAATAACTCACCTTCGTTTATTGAGCACATTGACATTATTTCTGTAATATGACATAATCCAGACTACATAGATTGTTACTGCAAAAAAATTAGTATAATCAGAATATGATGATTTCTCCCGTTGTCTCATGTATGGAAAGTACGATGTCTGTAGGCAAGGACAAGTAAAGGCTTTGGTAAGGGTCGGTTGTTCGTCTAGACCACATGTCTTGGCTCAGTTTCAACTTTGTTTTCACCCATAGCACAGAGTTATGGTTTAGCGACTTGGCTAAAGTATGTGGCAATCGGTATCTTTGACCGAGTGTGCAGAGAAGGTTTCTGAGACCATCTTTAGACACTAAATCGGCACCATGGCTTTAGCTTTGTACTTCCCAGTAGTGTCTGTTATGCTTGAGTTTGCTTGGCTGTTACGTTAGGAAATTGTGACTGAGGTGGTGGTTCACCTGGACCTGTTAGACATGCACTCATCATGGAGATGTCTGTGGTGCTTCTTCATATGTTGAGAGGTTAACACCAATGCCTGACATGTCTTGCACAGTATCTTTTTTTCGAATGTCAAATTTCCTAAAAACCAAAATACTCCCACACACATGGTGTGCTGTTTTTCTCTGGTAGCAACTGCATTGGAGTTTGGTTCTCACTTGTTCAGATGAAGTGATCATCTTTTCTCTGACATGTAATGCCAAGCTCCTTGTTAATGGTTGTGCTTGACATGCACCATATACGTGATTGGTGGCTTCTGATTGGTCTTGCGTTCACGTTTAGTGGATGGATTTTTCCCTTGTAAAACTTGCAGGCTATTGGCTAATTCAAATCGCAGCTTCTGCGATTTTAAAACTGTGTGCATTCAAATCGAGATTTCGATTTAATCGTTCAATTCTAACTCTGGAGTAACATATGAGTGAGTGTATCAGTAGTTTCCTGTACATCATCTTTGGTATTTGGTCTGTTCCCTACAGTTTAAGTGCATGTGCTGTCATTGTTCACACAGATGGAACACTACAAACTAGACTGGCACCGTTTCAATCTGAAACAGCGTCTGGCTGGACGACCACCGTTCACAGTGGAGGAGTTTGAGAAAAAAACAGGTGCAGGTGCGGTAGTTTCTTCTTTCTTTCTTCTTTCAATCAAGCAGGTCTGCTGGAGGGGTATTGCACCACTGCAGGTCTGCTTTTTCCAGCAGTGGTGCATCAGCAGGTCTTCTGTGAAGCTCTGGCTCTTTCCTATCTGATTTTGTGTGTGTGTGTAAACAGGTGACATGTCCAGTATTTCAGGATCAGACTCTGAGGATGATGAATCAGACAGTCCTGAAGGTGAGGAGGTGACCTGTGAAGGGAGAGACAGCAGCCGGTTGTCCAGCAGGGTGGTGTTGCAGAACTCTGAGGGACAGTACATGTCTCTGTACCGCAGGGCAGTACAGAGCAGCAGAGTAAGTCCCTCAGCAGATACACACTCTCTCTCTCACACACACACACACACTCACAAACTATACAAACACCCTTAATACACAAACACACACACACACACTCACAAACTATACAAACACCCTTAATACACAAACACACACACACACACACACACTACAAGCACACTCAACACACACTCTATAAACAAGCATACACACACTAACTTTACAAACTCAGTTGCCACACACACTAACTCTACACACTCAATACACACGTTAACTCTACAAACACACTCAATACAAATGTTAACACACCAACCCTGCACTGATCCAACAAACCAGAGCCCTGCACTAGCCTGCATCTTCAGATCATTCACTCTTACTGCTGTACTGATAAATATTAAGTCGTATTGAATAAAAACATTTGCCGAATGCTGTAACTGTAAATGCTGAAGGACTATAGAACCGGAATAGGCCCTGCTGTGCATTATTATTAATAATAATAATAATAATAATAATAATAATAAATAATAATAATCATCATCATCATCTTTATTTAAATAGCTCACTTAGTTTCTTTGACAGTGGATGAGCCGTCCCATAGGAGGGGTGTCTATAAACTAAGACCAGAGTCATTCGTGAGTCTGGGTTAGTCATGAGACAGTGAGTCTGGGTTAGCAGCAAGGTGTAGTCAACAGTGTAAAGGCCATTGGTAAGCAATGCAAGTACAGTAAAGACTGCTATGAATAAATAATCTAAAATATAAATAAAATATGAAATGACGCATTGGGATCGTTTAGGGTGGATTTTAAAGTCTTGTGAGGGTATATGGGTGATGGTTTGCTGTGTGTGATCTGCCCTCAGGTGGAAGGTGAGGTGAATTTGGTTGATTCTTTGCTGAAAGTCTCGGATAAGACGGTGTGGCTGATCCTGATGACAGGAGGGGGTCACTTTGCCGGAGCTGTTTTTCAAGGGTCAGTGGAATAGGGACACATTTTCATGCAACATGTGTAGACTAGATGTTCCTGCTTAGATGTGCTCCTAATGAAGTTGTACTAATGTTACAGCAAAGAGGTCTTACAGCATAAGACGTTCCACCGTTACACAGTGCGGGCAAAGCGTGGAACAGCACAGGGACTCCGAGACGCCCAGAACCGTGGCCACACCCCCAAGTCGGCAGGAGCAGCTCTTAGGCGCCACAACGAGGCCGCATTGGTTAAGGTGCCCCGCCCACACACAGCCTATTAAACCAGTATTACTATTAAACCAGTATTGTTGTTATTCTTGCCATGTTCAATATTCTTCTCTATGAATGCTGTATTCCATGTTACTTTAGACGTGTTTTGTTTTACACACCCTCTTTACTCCTTGATGTTCATGTGTGACCAGGATATTCAAGATCTTCTGAAGAGCTGGTCCGACTATCTGAGTGTGGCCAGTGGCATCTTCCTGCGAGCCCCAAAATATAACCGCTCCGTGTTTTTTGGAGGTCGAGGGGCCCCACTGGAAATAAAGGACAAAAGAATATGTTCGCTCCCATTTGCCACCCGCAGAGCCACGTTCAGTGAAGTGAAGCGTGTCCATGACGTCCTGTCAACCATTCAAATTTATGGTTTGTTAATAATAATAATAATAATGCCAATAAAAACAGTAATAATATGTTAGTAATAATAATCATTTCTGTAATTACAGATAAAAACGTCGACATCTCCAGCATCCTTAGTCCATTGAAGAGAGTGTGGCAGAGAAAGTCACGGAATCCACCGAACCCCATCACTCAAACACACTCTAATGCAGCAGGTGAACCCTGTCGCTCAAACACATCGACACACCAGGTGAGTTCCACTGCTACACGGAGTCATTCTGCTGCTAAGATGTTGGCTGTGTGTGGTCTGTGTGGTTTGTGTGGCAGTGCTTTCACAGGTAGAGGAAGATGAGCAGAGCTCAGAAGACGAAGGCTCTGTACAACTTGAGATGGTGGAAGTCACGCTGGGGACTCTGGATTTGAGAGAGCATGAGGTAAAACCAAACAAGAAGAAACGAAGAAAAAGGAGAGAGAGAAAAACAACTGAGAGAGAAGGTGAGCTGCTGCTGACCTCTGACCTTTCACACTGGCAGAACTCTGCTTCGTTTTCTAGAAGCCTGGTCTTTCTGCTGCAGTAACATGGGTGTTTCCTCTGTTTGGATATTTACTGTGTGGACAGGCTCAGGCAGCAGGCGTCCTGTGGCCACGGAGGAGTGTTCGGAACACACTGGACCTGCGAGACACCAGGACACACTGGAGGAAACTCCAGGCCTGAGGAAAGCCAAGAATGAACACGGTACAGGATACCAGTCTCTTTCTGCAGAGAGTCCACACGGATCACTGAAGGGAAGGTGTGTGTGTGTTTGTGTTTATCTACCGAAGGTCTGA
The DNA here is from genome assembly GCF_041902795.1 of Electrophorus electricus. NCBI lineage: Eukaryota > Metazoa > Chordata > Actinopteri > Gymnotiformes > Gymnotidae > Electrophorus > Electrophorus electricus. Next base: position 33,576,861 of record NC_137500.1, read on the forward strand.
AGGTTTACAGTGTATGTCGGGGTGGTTGTTGTGATTTTCCAGTCGAGGGCACAGCTGTGGTGTGTGAATGGTGGGAGTACGGTCTGAGGGACGCCCTCTACACTGCCTGCAAAACCGGAGACAGTGAGACGCTCTGCACGCTCCTGCAGGGCGAGGAGATTACAGCCCTCCATCTCAACACGCCCGTCGACTCCGCCGGCTTCACGCTGCTGCACGTGGCGTCTGCCGCAGGGCACAAGGCCACCATCAGACTGCTGCTTGATGCAGGAAGTGACCCAGCCTGCAGGTGCCCCCCCGCCCCCGCCCCCGCCCCCTTCTAGACACAGATGTGCAGTGCTTTCATAAGACATGTGTGTGTTTTGATTGGAAACCGTACAGCCGGTGTTCTATGCACAGGGACAGGAAGGGGCAGACGCCATATGGTGTGTCACCGGACAAGGACACCAGGAACACATTCAGGAAGTACATGGCTGAGCAGCCTGACAAGTATGACTACACAAAGGCCCAGGTACAGGACACTAGCGCCCCCCTGCTGCAGGACACTGTCCTGTACTTATCCTGTATTCGGGCAGTGCTAATGTTACCAGTGTTGACTGTTCGTGTGTACTGAAGGTTCCAGGCCCTCTGACTGCTGAAATCGAGAGTAAGAAAGCAGAGAAGAAAAAGGCCCAGAAGGTATTGAGAAGGCGACGCGAGAGAGAGCAGAAAGAAGAACGTCGGAGACGAGAGGAGGAGGAGGAGGAGAGGACTAGGTTCCTGGAACTGAGTGACACGGAGAAGGTAGTTCTGCGATCACTCCCATGTCATTAGTGCTGTGACACGCTGGTGTGTGTATGTGTATGTGTCTGTGCTGATACTCTGTGTTATCAATGTTACAGAGGGCGCTAACACCACAGCAGGTAGCGGAAACCGGAGTCCCATTTACCACAACCAGGTACTTGCACCCTCTATCTTACACACACACACCATACTCCAAATGTACCTTTCCCATTGTTAAAATGACAATTGGCTCCATTTCTTTGGTTTTTGCAGTACATTCTTTATCACTATATTCAGCGCACAAGGTTCACCCCAGTAGGAGTGTTTAGCCCCAACAGGAGCCGTCTTAATGTCTAGGTGTGTGTTCATGTGTGTATGTGTATGTTTTAGGCGATGCTGGCAGTGTGGGGCCTCTTTGCTGGGGAAGGTGCCTTTTGAATATCTGCACTTTTCTTTCTGCACAACGCGCTGTGTGCAGGCCCACCGCAGGGCCAATGCTGCTCCCAAACCCTGATGGGAATCAGCCAAACCCAGGCTCAGTGGGACAGAAGGGTGTGGTTGGGTGGAGCGTAGCACATCGGGAACTAACACTCCATCGTACCCAGAGCTTCTGCTCATATATACATGTCTACTGATGTTAATAATCAGGTCTAAGGTTGGTGCTACAAGTCACAGAGGCAGTGCAAAGGAAAACATACTGATGAAAAGATGGCGAACTGATGGTGTAATTGTGGATACACCAGAAAGGAACCAAAAATAAAGTCGTTGAAGCAGACTGCTGTACTGTTCTATTGGTTATGTCAGACCTGCTGTGCTACACTGTACTGTTATTGGTTCTATTTTTAACCATGTTATTCATACCAGCTGCTTTTACAAAGATGCAAACTGATATTTGCTTCATTATTCAGAGCATTTCTACAAAGACAAAAATCCACAGATGAGTGAGGGTTGTTTTTTATTTCTTCTGTTCATTATTTTACCCTCCATCTTTTACCAGCGGTGTGTATGTATGTATGTCAGAATGTGTGCATGCGTGTGTGTGTTTGAGTATGTCAGGATGTGTAAGCACATGTGTCTGAGTATTATTGTGTGTGCGCGCATGTTTGAGTATGTCAGGATGGGGCTGTGGTTTTGCTGAGCTGCGGACGGTCCATAAACAGCACACGTCTGTGTTGTGGCGCTCTCTCCAGCTCCAGTATAGTGATATTGTTGGGGACAGAGGAACTGAGGAGGGGTCCAGGCACGTATAGGGTCTGCTGGGGCCCCCGCTGGGGCCAGTACCTGCCCAGGTTCACACCGTTTATCCACACCTGGCCCTAAGGGAGGGAACACATGCACAAGACTTCATATTCTTCCAAAACTTGCATACTGATCTTTCCTACAGTAACCTCACATTCAGAATGACGTGGTCTTGCAGTGGTTGAATTTTACGCTTAATACAAATCTCAGTGGCATCATGGTCTTACATCAGACTCACCTTCATCCATCCATTAAATTTGATGAACGTGTCGTGGGCGGGGCCTGGGAGCTGGAGAGTGCCTGAGTAGACTGTTGGTCCACTTTCTTCACCTCCATCTGTCTCGGAGAACAAATGGATGTCCTTGCGCATAGACTGTGGCCAGCCACTCTGGATTGCTCCATCGATGTCCAGTGAGTAAATCAGCCAATCAGAGAGCACATCGCTACCCAAGATGAGGTTCCCTAACAGGCCCTATCAGTGTAAAAGGACAACAAATGTAAACATGTGGAGTTGCATGTTGGATCTAGAATTTGGTTTGTTGTCACTTTTTCTTTATGGTTTAAGAAGGATAATCTTTTAGCAACCGTCTTGCCTTCTGGTCATTGATCTTGCTGCCAAAGTCAACCCTGCCCATGTTCTCCACCAGAATGTCGAGCTGATCAGCCCGTCGTCCCATAACGTTCACCGCTAACGTGATGTCTCTCTCCATCACACCCTGGTACACCTTCTCACACACACAAGAACTTGACATTTAAATGTAGAATTGAAAGAAGCTTTTGTAACCAGTGCTTCATCAGTACATACATACATTCATGTGTAATGGAGGGATTGATAGTGAGGTATTGCGGGAGAAATCTGGGATTGATGGTGAAGTATTGGGGGAGCGGTCTGGGATTCATAGTGAGGTATTGGGGGAGGGGACTGCTTTAATAGTGAGGTACTGGCAGGGGGTGTCTGGAATTGATCATGAGATATGGAAGGGAGTCTAGTGGCACTTAGTTCTACTGTGATGATACAAACACATGATGTATTTGAACCTTTACCAGTATGCACCGAAAACTGCCACATCCTCATCTCTGTAGAAGCGTGTAACTATATTTGATCAGACAAAAATGTCCACTTTCTCTTATTACTGCTTTACCCCACTGCTTCCTTACATTATTTTTCGAAACAGAAGATAATATTTCTGAGAGAGTGCTGGGTTCCATTCTTGGGCTGCTCTTATTTAATTTATACTTGCTTTCTCTTGGCCTACAAGATTATGGTCTTGTCTTACCACAGCTATGCAGATGACACTTAGATTTACTCTACAGACCACTATGGTCCCTTACACTCCCTTTTCTGAAGTTATATAAAGTTTATTATTTGGGAACAGCAATGAGAGGTATAGACTAGCTGCCTATTTGGACACGAATCTAAAGCACTAGTGCATAATCATGGCATACTAACAGACTGATCAGACTAAATCAGCATTTTATTGCTTTAAGAACATCAACAAGATTAGAGATTTCCTGACTTCCTGATTTACAGACCTACAGAAACTCATCCATACTTTTATTTCTAAGAACATGAATTACTAGTGTTCTCCGCTTAATGGTGTAGGACCAGTGTATCTATCTTAGTAAGGACTGCAGCAAGAGGCCGTGTTTAACAATTATGCTGTTTTAATTGGATCATGTCGTCAGAGCCCTGACCAGAGATGCTTCTAAATCTGTACTAATGCTGTCAGCTTAGTCAGACCTTTATCTTAGTGCTGCCTCTTAACTGTCTTTTAGTGCTGTCTCTTAATTGTCTTTATTAGCACAGTATCTTAATTGTCTTTTCATCTCTACACTTTGAATGCTGTGTATGAAAGTGTTATATGAACAAACCTTCCTGCCTTCGACAGGGTTTGTTTAATTGTTCATTGTGACTCCCCATATTACATCCACCATGCTGAGCGATATGTATTTGATTTTCATTGGCTTGTCTCCTATAATGTTTGTCTCCTATTCACAGTACACAAACAGCGAAGAACCTCCACATGGTTTTAAAATCTATGAACATCCCCTAAGTGCATTTCAGACATTTCTTAGAAACACAAAACATGAAACTTTCACTCCGCCCCCTGCTGACTTCTGGGTAACTAGTTTGGAAAATATCTGAAATAACTGCAGCAGACATTGTTGTTACCCCATTCACAGATACGTATGCACGGTCATGTATGCCGTTGACTGGTGAGATGAGAGAGATGGCGTGTGGAAGGTCCCGGGGCAGCAGTGTCCGGTACAGCATGAACCCATACGACTACATCAGGTTGACAAACAGAATCCTACGGTTAGATGCAAGATATGCTGACATACATACTGCAGAAGTGTCTGGACATTTCAGGATCCAATTCTAAACCATATTTATTACTGTTATATATGAACTATTGTGAACTCTAAATTAAGCATTAATATTGTAAGCCATTATATGAGGACCTGCAAATCTGCAAACCTGTAAAGCAAAGGTCTTGGGGTCAAGCTCTTTTCAGTTTTCTAAGTGGCTAGCTGCTAGCGTGAAGGCCCTTAATGTTAGCAAACAAATCGCTTGCTAGCATAAGTATATTGTTAGCTAGCTAGTTTGTCGAAATGTTGCTGAAGCTCTTGGTAACCAACATCGGGTTAAATATACTGTTAGCCATCTCACATTAAATTAAATAATGCAAAAAATATTTTGTTATGAGCTGAAAAAAATAACAGGCGACTATTAAATATCTCATCTTGAATTAGTGACTGAATATGGAATCCGCAAGCACTAATAAATGAGACTGTCAGACCTGTAGTCTCTACTGCACATGCTTAGACTGCATCATGGCAGCTTCATTGCAGCAGCCTTTTTGGCTTCAAAAATTCACAGTAGAACTTAATGGACACGTACCGTCCATAGTACATAGTCTGATTATTCATGTTTATGTGTGTACTATGTGCACAGAACTGATTCACTGATTGGTGTCCCAGGAACTTTAAACTTCTTACTTGTTTCATTTCCTCAAACGTTAGAAGATTTTGAGATCGCACTGGACCCTGTGGTGACAGAGTATCCAACAAGCCACTGATGTTCCCAATCTGTATGAAACAGAGATTTACACAAGGTCAAATCCACTACATCCATTTATGAACTGTAAAAAACAAGTAGCAGCAAGATGGTGCTTAATAACTGCAGACCTTCTGTAGATTCACAAACCCATACGCCATCTTAGCAGAGGCTGGAGGAATAGGTCCCAAAGGAATATCACGGAACTGAAAATTAAGAGATCATGGCTGCTGAGGAGACCCCAGTGCATCTTGAAGTGTGTTTTCAGTAACTATACAAATTTATATCCACACATTTCATTCTTACATTCTTGATGACCTCCCTGATGGCCAACAGCTTGTCAGTGGGATCTCCCGCTTCTGATAAAGGAGCATTGTAATCGTAACTGGTCACCACAGGTCGGAACTGTGTGTCATGATCTGCTCCTGTCATTAAATAGTGACTTCTTCAGTGGAGGAAGGCAGTATTATAGTTGTAGTGTAGACACAGTCATACAGAAACTCGGTTTGTATATCCATCTTTGGTTCTGTCCTTGAAAATAGGAATGACTTTGGATTTTGGTGTTACTTAGCAACACTGGAAACAAATATATGGCCATATCAACAAATAAATTGCCCAGAACAGTATGTTCCTGTACAATCTGTAGGAAAGCAAATGAAAAAATGAGAACTATGGAAGAGGATGACAGTATGGTGATGCTTGTCTGGGCAGAAGACATACCATTCCAGTAACCAAAGTTAGTCCCTCCTTCAAACATGTACCTGAGGAGAAAAAAATGGATGCTCTTACTGCCCATAACGACAACAGGAAGTAAAACGTCTGGAAACTGGAAGATAAAACTCCTTTGTAAAGTTACACTTTGTTCTTTGGTAGAATCGGCCCAGTCTGTGGGTCTGGGGTAACACAGGCAAATTACCACCTTTCTCACATTTGTGAAAGGCATATACAGAAACAACTAGAAACTGTATGTGGGGTGAATAAACTTGAACACACATATTGACATTGGCACCCAGGGACAGCATGTCACTCAGCATTCTGCTGACTTTCTGAGTGTCGACGGAAGCGTGCTGGTCGCCCCAGTGATCCAACCAACCCGTGTAGAACTCAGAGTTCACCTGCAACACACCACCATCACTTTACTTCCTTATAGGAGGGCTGGGTGACTCAAAATGTGTAGAGCAAAAGGCCTGAACATTTCAGTCTTTTCCTGCTCCAACACACTGGATTCAACACGTCAGATAACTATCAAGCTTTCATGAGCTGAACAGAGTACATCAATCCTTAGAGAGCACTAAGTACTGCATTTGGCCTGAGCTATGCATCCCTGATAAGAGCATCACACCCACAGCTCAATATTCAGCTACAGAAGGGGAGTAAACGTGTGTGTGTGTGTGTGTGCGCGCGCGCGCATGTCTGCACTCACCAGTGGTCCATATGGTTCAAATTTCCTCAGACGACTGAAGGCTGTTGTTACATTAGTGTCTGAGAGGCAGTGGATATCACACAGAAACCAAAAGAACTGGTCATGTTCCATCACAAATATGGAAGTAATAAAACATTTTTTAAAAGTCTTAACTATGGTTACACTGTAATCTTTTCACTGTTGCTTAGAACAGCCCAAATCCAGAAGTGCCTGCACTTTCACTCCACCTCAGCCTTCACGCTTACCTGTTCCAAAGTCTATGGTGGCATAAAGGCCCTGCAGGGTTCCACAGAGCAGCTCTTTATCCGTGTTCCCATCAGTGGTAAAGAGGACTGCGTCCTCCCCTAGGAAAGCCCGGAACATCGTGCGTAGGTGTCGCATGTAGTTGTAGTCACATGCAAAATAGCTGCCATACTCATTCTCCACCTGCAGAACAACACCCACACTCATATTTTAGACAGTACTTTTGAGGGGCATTTCCACCACTGAATGGGTTTAGAACACTTAGTTTGAGGACGATCCTGCCCACCATCCTGGTTCACCATACCTGAACAGTGATGATGTTCCCTCCATTCTGATAAAGCCACGGCCTCATTTTAGTGAGCAGCACAGCCAGCCAGTTACTCACTGCCTGAAGGTAATCTAGAGGGCATCAGAAGACATCACAGACAGCAAAGATGGCTGTGTTTAATGAAGCAGTGAACAGAAGAAGCCCTAACTAACCCTAACCCATTGAACAGTATCACTGTATTGTCTCAAATGCAGTGATGGATGCAGTATGTTAGTGTAGCATCAGTACAAATGTTAGTGATGAAAATCACAGATGTTTACCTGTCAAACACATACATAATGATTTTGAAATAGGTCAGGAGAAAAATGAAATTTCTTTATTCATTTTCAAGTATTAACTCCAAAATTGAATTGGAGGACATTATGTTTGTGATATTTGAGGAACAATGACTCCATGATAGATCCAAGTATGGGACCTGTGTCCTTTGTCTGCTGGTCTAATGGTGAAGTCAGTGAAGACCTTACCTGAATCAGCTGAGCGGAGGGTGATGTTGGGGTTCTGTAGCAGCCAGGCAGGTAAACCGCCCTGCAGGCCAAGAGAGCAAACAGCCCATCAGGAAGTCATGCACCACCGTGAGCACATAAAGCCTTTATTAGTGCTCAATTTATTCAGCCAACAAAGTAACACTGAGTAGCAGACGTTACTACTGCACTAAATCCATAAATGTTCTGGTGGTTAGAGTGAACACATTTGTGTTTATCTTCTAAATGATGCTCTCATTTGCTTTAAACAAACAAACAAAAAGTTTTCTATCTCTGTACTGCATGGATTAATGTTCACTCAATATGAAAAGGCCATATTTTGTGTTCAGGAGCCTCTTTTTACAGCGCATGGTGTGCCTGCTGTTATGATGATCGTTTAAAAGCCCTTACCATGTCCCATTCTGCACAGATGTACGGTCCCGGGCGCAGAATGACAAACAGGCCCGTCTGATTGGCCAGATTCAGGAAATGCTCCAGATCTCTGTCCCCTTCAAACGTATAGGTTCCCTGCACAGGCTCGTGGAGGTTCCATGGAACATACCTGTATTTAAATGTCAAAAGGTAAACACTTACGCGCGACCGCCGCGTGCCATAACTCTACAAGCAGAAGGCGCAGCGACATTACACTTGAATTGCGTTGAGTCCGGTCATGTACATCTTCGTCAGCCGGTCCTTCCAGTAATACCGTGGAACTCTGGAGTAGTGAATGCTCCCCGAAATGTACTGGAAAGGTTTCCCATCTCTGAGGAAGCAGTTGTTCTTGTAGTCTATGGAGAAGGAACGCTCGCCTGCCTTCCAACACAAAGCCACGGGCTGCCATTAAACATGACCTCCTGCGAGTCGTACATTACAGTGTTTAATTTATAATTCCATTTTAAATGACTTAGCTAGCTATCCTATTTGTTATATCTGGAGTTGTGTTTATTCTTTTTATTTTTTATCAGTTACTAACTAACTAACTAACTAATAGTTTTACTGCTCTGCTGGTAAAAATGTCATAACATGCAACAAAACTGGAAACTGCGTAACGTTGTGTCGATATCGCGGTGGAGTAAGCGATGAGTAACCGACTTAACCTACCCAAACACTCATTACTGTTAGAGAACATAAAGTTAGAAAAACGAAAACCATTTCTGACTTCATGTCTGTGGGTCTGGTTAGTTAACTGCATGCATGCCCAGAGCTGCTGCTCATCACGCCACGAAACCTATTTACATAAGCCCACCGTATTATTTTGGCTACAGCAACTGTTAATAACTAAGATTTTTAAAAGATATCTGTCAATCTTCCGTGTGCAGAGTCTTCCCTTTGACCATCATGTGATTGCGCTTTCGGTGTAATCCGCTGGGTCCTAAAGTCCGAAGAGCGTAGTACTTTGCCAGAAACTTAAACAACGTTTATTTTCTGAATCATGTTTTAACCAACGTTTACTTCTGACTGTTTTGGAAATTGAAATTGAAAGCGCGGTAAGTGTTGCATAAAAGTAAACAAATATGAAATCAAAGCACAATAGTGAACTACTAGCTTTGGTAAGTGGCTGCTTTTTCCTTTTTCAGTATATCACAAATTGTTTTTCGAACATCACAACCAGTCAGTGTCTTTACACTCGCATAGGTAATGTACAAAAACAAAAAAGTGTAAGTGTAAGCGCCACACATACACAAACTCCTCCCAGCCCAGCCCACCAAGCCCAGTCCCTTCTTAAATTTATGAAGATTTTAGTGCAATAACTGATGGTCAAACATTGTCATAACGTGCTGATTTTAAAGTAAATAACTATACGTTAGTATTTCAATTTTACAAGTAATAGTTAATAAACAACTACTGTAATATTTAAACCGGCTCACATGTTTGGTCACTAGCTTTTCATGTGCTTACTAAGGATTTGCAAATAATACTTTAGGCCACAAGGGGGCGTGGTGAGATTATAACGTCAAAACATACATTTTGTTCACTAAAGAAAGCAGGCGCTGGTTTTTGGTAGGAAAGTTGGTGAGTGATTAGGGGGTATTTTGGCTACTGTGAAGTTGGCTTTCCCTACGGACTCCTGTAGATAACATTATACTCCTTTGAATAACAGTATTATCGTTTAGATTTCTGTATTAAGGTTTTTAGTTCCTGCAGATGACTCAGTAAGTGGTGTGTAGGTATCAAATGCTGGTTGGTTTCCATCTTAGATCATAAACTGTGTTTATTACAAACAGTGTTCATTGCATGTAAAAGACAATATCTTATTCTCTTAATTTTTTAATGTTTAAACTAAAGAATGATATAAATGTAGCTTGCACTAAATTCTACATAATAGAGGGGTTAACCAGGATTGGCCATACACAGGATCTGGTCTCCCTGTACCTGCCTCATTCTCATCCATAGCTGTCACACACACACACACACACACACACACACACACACAACAACACACACACATGCACGCATGCACATGTGCACACATACATGCATACATACCCATACACACATACACATACACATACACATACACACACACTCCACTGAGAAAGTTAGCATGCATGTTTTAATTTAAATGGAAGCAAGGCTTATGGTGTTTTAATATTGTAAGTGATTAAATGAACAGAACAGTTAATCTGTTAGCAGGTCATGGTATTTTTTATGAGAAAGGATATATAAACTGTGATACTATATAAACAAAACATATTATTTATTCATTTATTTATAACCTTCCAGTGACTGCAGTTTATGTTACATGTCGTTTGTCTCTTCAGTTCTCTCGTTTGAAAGGAAACCATTCTGCTCTGACCCATAACTGCGAGTGTAGATCCACTTAGATGATCTTAGTTATGATAAAGAATAAAACGCATGGCTGGGATAAGTATAGAAGCCACCTCACGCAAATGTGCTGAACTACTATAGTCGAAGATCATGGAGATTAAAGAGAATTTAATGGATGGATGAAGGTGAGTCTCATGTGAGACCATGATGTCACTTGTGATGAGGTCTGAGATTTGTATTCAACCACTGCAAGACCACGTCATTCTGAATGTGAGGTTACTGTAGGAAAGATCAGTATGCAAGTGTTGGAAGAATATGAAGTCTTGTGCATGTGTTCTCGCCCTTAGGGCCAGGTGTGGATAAACAGTGTGAATCTGGGCAGGTACTGGCCCCAGCGGGTTCCCTAGCAGACTCTGTACGTGCCCGAACACTGTACTGTACTGTAGATTAAATAGTTCAGCACTTACACAGTTAATCTTAAATCTGAGAAACTGATCAACAAAACAGCAGAGGCTCAGAGTGTCAGTAAGTATAGTTTAGAACTTTAATTCCAAGGACTAAGTTAGTAATTATATTGGTTCTTTTACTATTCTAAGCCAGACAGCCTTTATCAGGCAGTGTGTTTGTAGTAATTTGATGTACATCTGCATAGCTGGCATAATGGTGAATCTGATCATTTAAACATTAGTCAGATCAAATTCCTGCAGTGTGCCATGGTGGAGTAACTACCCCAGTCAACCCTCTAATCTTCCCCTACACCTAAATTAGCACCCTAAACTACCCCTAATTATAATCTGACCTCTAATCTTCCCCTACCCCTAAAAGATAACCCTGCTGTGTAGTTACAAAACGATGTTTGTTATTTACGAGCAACAATTAATAACAAATCACTTTATTGCCTGAATTGTGTTCTTAGATATCTGAATATTTCATTTTCCATCTGTGATAGATGATTGTGTATTGTTATGAATAGTATGTACTCCCTGTGTTTTGTCTATTTTGTTTTTATTTTTAGTTTGACACTAAATTAACAACCAAATCAACTAAAAATATTTATTTAAAACATTATTTTATTTGTTTCATCTTTGTACAACATAAACCTCAAAACAAGCAGGATGTAGACTGTGCATGTGTGTTGTGTCTGAGAAGAGTTGGATGCAAGACTGGGGAATGTGGACTGTCTGCAGTTAATGATGTAGAATTGGGTAACACTGAATGACCTCACTGAGTGGTGAAGGTGGTGCGAGGCCTGTCATCTCTGCTTTTGTGGACAACAACAGTCTTCTACTACAGTATGAGGTCATTCAGCGCTGCCTGCCTCGCCCTGTGAGTGGCGCCTGCCTCGCCAAGTCAGTGCTGCCCACCTCACCCCGTCGGCGCTGCCATTCGGTTTCCCTGCTGATCTATCACATTCCATCAAAAACAAACAAACACACCAACAGAAGCTCCTCCATCGTGACTCACATTCCTCTCTAGTTTAATGAATTCCTGAAGTCTTACTGCAGGCCCAGTGGGACAAATGAGGTTTTACTAAATAAGGACAAGCAGAACATTTTATGAGAAAGTCCAGTGTTACACTGAGGCGTTGTCCAGTTAAACCAGTACTGCACCACTTCCTTCAAGTCTTACATGTTGAAATCTTCCTAGTCAGTGCCAGGACGTGTTGTCCAACATTTCGCTGTCAGATCCTGTGTGCCGTGAGGGTCTTTGCGGAAGTCCGTCTCCTTCACTTTATAGCTCATGTAGTTTAAGGCCATGATCAGTGTAGCTTGCTGCTCAGAAAACGTAAAATAAAGCATTCAACTAACAAAAAATAAAACAGTAGATAGTACTCACTTTTAAGCTTTCTGCCTTGTCATTAATTAACCAGGCTTACCAGACTAACCAGGCTAAGAAGGTTAACCAGGATAACCAGGATAGCCAGGATAACCAGACCTAAGCAGGCTAACCAGGATAGCCAGGCTAAGCAGTATTCCGGTAAAAAAAAGACTTAATGGGCCAGTAGTCCTGTCACACCTTTAGCATCCAGCTGGTCTTGTATGGACTAAACATCCCAGAGTCCTCGGAGGTGCTCCAAATGCCCCGCGTATTAACTCACCTGTTGCTAGTATAACCCGATTGTGAGTTTGTGAAGTTTACGTCTCTCCTATTCTCTCCTTATACAAATCAGTTAACAGCGGAATTAGTTATGACTCATTACATATAACCCTCCATTTAAAGGATACTGGTTACCTGTAATAATCATGTGCATCTATTGTCATAACTAATTACAATGCTTGTTGAAGATATTATTCCATGATCTGCTGTGGTGATTGTATATTTCCTAGCATGCATTTTGATTGTACCTGATGTCTAAATCCATCAGCATGTGGATTTAGCAACTTCTGGGTTTTACACATTGCTGGACATTAGTAAGTGAACAAGTATTCCATCAGTGATATATGATGTTTTTGTGAAATACAGACTCCTTGCAGGGCTCTACCTCATTTACATGGACTTCCTTTTTTGCACTAAACCTCCAGGAGTTATGCTAGCTGTGCAAGACACTGTTCACATGATTCAAAACCTCTAGATTAAAGCACACATTCCTGGATAGCTTGTCTGTTGTCTCTCTGACAGCCCATATCCTTACCAGAAAAACATTACAGCTTAGTCAATTTACTTTGGCATTTAAAGCCTCAATGGCTCAGCTCTAACATGTCTTACTGATGTCTTAAAGCATAATAGCTCAACTCAGTCAGTTTGCCTGCTCAGGCTGGCCCACTGTTCATCCCTAGAATCCAGGGAGCTCTAATCTTTAAGACTCTGAGGCTCTGAGGCTTTAGTGTACTAAGGCTCTGGTGTTCTAGATCTCCTGTGTTCTGAAGCTCCGCTGTTCTAGAGCTCTGGTGTTCTAGGGCCCTAGTGTTCTAGAGCTCTGGTGTTCTAGCGCTCTAGTATGGAGATTTCCTTGTTGAAAGGATTCATAATTGAGAGCAGTGATGAGATTTTCTCTGTAGCAAATCCATAGTCAGATTTATAAATGTGCAACTATCTGTAACTAGTTGTGGGAGTACATTCCTTAGGGTTGTGATTATGAATTTATGTTTGCACAGTGTTCACATTTTAATTATAAATCGCAGGTTATGTATTAACAACTTTTATGCTATTACAAATCACTGGTTACACTACCAAAGCTCATAAAAAGATTATTAGCACAGTTGACAGTTGACATTATCTCTCAACTGAAGCATAATCCAAGTAGATAGATCAGTGGAGGGGCTCCAGAGAGCTAAGGGAGCTGAACTGACTCCAAAAATAACCCACAAATCACTTTACAAGTAATCTATAAATCCAGAATCATCTGTTTGTTTACAAGTTAAGTTCATGAGTTACAAACTGTCCAAACTATGCAAACAGACTGAAAACTATTCAACCCATGAAGTGACTTGTAAAATGCGACGTAAATGTTGTAAGTAATGATGGATGTGAAAATGTCACATAAGAAGCTTTGAGAAGATTTACAAAACAGATTAAAAATTTTATATTCGTAAAATTCATACAACACAGTTTTGTTTTTGGATTCGTGTATAATTCCTTTTGACAGGAAATGAACTCTCTATATAGAACTCCCTGTTTATATTTATATAGGAAGGATGGAATGGCATGTGACAGCTGCATGTATTTTAAACTAGAGGCCACTGAATGTAAATCTGGGACAACCACTACATCATCAGCACCATAGAAGATATAGCACCCTTAAATAAAGTAAGGGTTAGGGTAAGGGTTAGCTATAGTACCCTTAAATAAAGTAAGGGTTAGGGTTAGGGTTAGCTATAGTACCCTTAAATAAAGTAAGGGTTAGGGTTAGGGTTAGCTATAGTACCCTTAAATAAAGTAAGGGTTAGGGTTAGGGTTAGCTATAGTACCCTTAAATAAAGTAAGGGTTAGGATTAGCTATAGTACCCTTAAATAAAGTAAGGGTTAGGGTTAGGATTAGCTATAGTACCCTTAAATAAAGTAAGGGTTAGGGTTAGGGTTAGCTATAGTACCCTTAAATAAAGTAAGGGTTAGGGTTAGGGTTAGCTATAGTACCCTTAAATAAAGTAAGGGTTAGGGTTAGCTATAGTACCCTTAAATAAAGTAAGGGTTAGGGTTAGGGTTAGCTATAGTACCCTTAAATAAAGTAAGGGTTAGGGTTAGCTATAGTACCCTTAAATAAAGTAGGGGTTAGGGTAAGATTAAGCTATAGTACCCTTAAATAAAGTAAGGGTTAGGGTTAAATAAAGTAACCAACAAGGTAAAGTCTTGATCATGTGTTAACCTATTAAAAACAACATTATAATAGGTGACAAAGTGTGAAGGGTTTCATTATACATGCCATTATACATTCTAATCTGATGGTTTAAGATGAAATGAAAAATGACTGTAGGAAACAAAAGGGTCCGGACTGGGTAATGCAATTATTCTCTGGGGACAGATGAGTCCTGGAGAGAGACAGACAGGTTGTCTGAGCTCCCTGTCTCCCTTCCTCTGCCTCTCCCCTCCCTCCCTCCCTCCCTCCCTCTTCCTCTCCCCTCCCCCACTCCCTCAGGGCAGGCTCAGATTAGCTAGTGGCTGCAGCTCCATTGTTTTGTATCTTTGTCCTCTATTCAGGTACTGCTGGGACCCTGTCTGATAACACACACGTTGCCTTTTCTGTCCCTGCAGTGGAAGAAAGGCTTAAGTTTAAGGGTTTATGTTTAAGGGTGTGAAGGTCAGTTGAGTATTGAGAGGCTAATTAAGAAACAAGGTTTCATCCCTTTTGTGTTGTCCTGACACAAACTTGTTGGATTGTTAAGGAAAAGATCACTTCCCCTCCTCAAAACAAATTGTGTTCACCAACCACACTGCCCTGTTTAAAAGGGCCATAGCATAGCACTAATACACACTTGATTTTTCTCAGGATGTCTTTACTTGTGTAGGGTATGTGGTGCTGTAAATGTTTTTGGTGACATCACTAGGGATGGAAATAGTATTCAGTATGTTCCTCTGAATAGTGCTGCTTGGCTCTGTCACCAGCACCTGATTCTGTCCATATGTGTCAGTCTCAGACTAACACAGACACAAACCTCCCCACCTACAGACTAAAGGTTTGGCACGGATGATAAGAGGCTATGGAGTTAACATTAGGTTATCAGGGTTGTCAGAATTAATTTATATATACAGCCACAGATATTTCTCAGTATACTCCAACACTTTCATTCTAGTGCTTGAGAATAGTACTAGATCTGTTTCTCTCTCTCTCTCTCTCTCTCTCTCTCTCTCTCTCTCTCTCTCTCTCTCTCTCACTCACACACACACACACACACACACACACACACACACACACACACACAATCACTAAACTACGCACTAACCCCTTGTATTGTATATCAGTGTTGTGAGGGTGACAGGTCTGCAGACGTTAGCTATAGATACACAGCAGTTCAGGTACATTGCCATTGTTAAGATCAGACTATTGTTAAGATCAGACTACTGTTAAGATCAGACTATTGTTAAGTTGTACGTAAAAGGCAAAACAGACAAATAAAAATGAGTAAGGATTATAAAATGCAATTATTTTAATATTGTTTTAATATTTGTAATATTGTTTTAACATTGTTTTAACATTTTCTTGTTAAATACATGAGTGATTATGCATATTAATATATATATATATATATATATATATATATATATATATATATATATATATATATATATATATATATATATATATATATATATATATAATGTATGTATGTATGTATGCATGTATGTATGTATGTATGTATGTATGTATGTATTTCAATACATATGTGAACCTTTGTGAATGGGGACCAGTGGTGGTTATGTCATGTGTTCATATCTTGACTACAAAGGGCTTCATGAGGACTTCACTGTAGAGTTCAGATTAAATGATTACAGAGTGTCCTGGGATTACCTTTACACCTGTTAGTTTTGTAACCAGTCTAGACTGGGTTACTGTGCTTTGTAAAGTGGTGACCACTGAACTGAGATTGTTAAACTGTGGCTTACAAATGCAATTTTTAATAATTTAAATATGAATCACTTTATTTGGCAACTATATTGACAACTGTATTGACATAAAAGTGCTGTATCAAACACTAAATATATAGTCAGAATCAGAATGCAATATTTCAATAAAACAAAAAACTTGAAAAAAGTTTAAAAAAAATTAACAACTGACTTCTTATAAACATAAAGTACAGACAAGGGTGCCTTTAACAGAATATATACTAACAGCATGACTTTAGCTACAGCATGCATCAGTCATGATGGAGCTTTCTTCAGCATGATGTACTTGTTAACAAATAAATGAATTATTACATAATGAGTTTTGTAAATGGCTTTATTTTTTCTAAACTACATTAATGTTGATTTGTTTGCTAGGAGATCAATTAAAACTACTCTGAGCACTCCAGCATAGGGTAATATCTCCCAGTGTGTGTGTGTGTGTGTGTGTGTGTCTAGGTGTGTGTGTGTGTCCAGAGCCTGTGTGTATTGAGTACTTAGATGATAACAATCTGAGACAGAGTCTTGAGAAAGAACATTAACTAATCCCCAGAAGACCTGCTTCCTGGCTGTACAACCACAGAATTATCACCAAATTTTAAAACTGATTTTTATAGGATTTAGAACTCATATAGCTAAAGTGTTTGGTGTATGTCAAATTGAACAATTTTCTATCCTGCCTTGCCCTGGACCTGGTTTAGGGCCTGGTCCTCTCAGTCTGGTTTAGGGTCTGGTCCTCTTGGTCTGGTTTAGGGTCTGGTCCACTCGATCTGGTTTAGGGCCTGGTCCTCTCAGTCTTGTTTAGGGTCTGGCCCTCTCGGCCCTTTCAGCCTTACAGAGCTCCTGGCTCTTTCTGTATGCCTTAGGGAGTTGACTAAAAGCTCTAGTGGAGGTCGTTTGGGTGTAATTAACCCATTAGAGTAGTAAACATGCCTTTACAGTGGTTCTAGTGCATATCATTAACGATGCTCAGTTTCAATTAGGGGCTTTTTGTGAAGTAATTTTCTCCAGAATTTCTTTCCTCTTTGTTCACTCAAGACATGTGTAAGTACCCATCTTTTAAGTAGCACAATGTTTGTTCAGAGATTATTATTAATAATTTGTTAGAACATCATAAGTCATAAATTAGATTTAAGCCACAGGGGTTTAACTTTTAAAAGTCAAAGTCACATACTGTAGAAGAATGTAAAGTTAAATAGTTTCAGTGAGGTTTTGTTTTATGTCTTAACTGCGCAAACTATTTCTAACGAAAAATGTAAATAAATGGAAGCTACAGTAGCCCCTTTTTGCAGGGGTGTGTCCTGCGGGTCAGCCTAAGCCCCGCCCCTTGGAGCTTTCCCAGCCGGTTTCAGTGATTCCCACTGAACAACACAAAGATACACCAGGACACGCCGTGCGTGCGAGCGAGGACGGAGCATCGCGTCAGTTTCCTTTGAACTACGGCGGAGGACCGAACGTGCTCGTCTCACTATCCAAGATCCCCTAAAAGAAAAAAGTTTGTAGAATTACGCTGTCACAGTCCAATGGGAACTTCTCGCCTTTGTTAAGAGCGTGAATGGGACGCATCTGTAAACTGCCAGCAGCGTTTCTGAGCGCCGAGCGCACGGTGGTCCCTCCTAAAGGAAGCTCGTGTTTTGGGAGCGGACCGGCTGGAAATGGATACCTTCTTTGTTGAGGTAAGAAGTAACTTATTCATATTAGCCTACCAGAGCCAATGCCTTCAGATGGGTTACGAATATCCTCTCAAATGTGTTGCTTGAGTCGTGGTTTTATTGTAAATTCGGCGAAAAAATAAACGAATTTAATTTCATGCGACAAAACATCGCCGTAGTTCCTGATCTAACAGTGATGTTCAGAGAGAAAGGAGAGAAGGCGCCCAAGGGTCTTGGGTGATGCCCTGTACACGCCAGTGTGATTATTAATCTGTTACGTGTTAGAATTTTATGAGGGAAAAATATTTGAGGTTTTTTGTACATCACTCTAAAGTGAGTTTTCTTTCTGAATGACAGTATGATGTATTATGTGATAGTATAATATAGATATAGTGTATGATTTACACAGTTTCTGTCTCTCTCTGTAAATCTTAAATCTTTATTCTTTAAGATTAATCTGGCAAATGTAGTGCCCCCCCCCCCCCCCCCCCCCCAGACAGTGAGGCTGGTTCAAAGGAAATTCTACACTACAGGATCATCTCTGTAGGCCACCTGTGCCTGCCGAACACTCAGAACACAAAAAAGAGAGAAATAAACTGCAAATGTAAATAAATAAACTACAAAGGTAGATTAGAATTTAACATAAATGATTGGTAGGATACCTGTTATCAATTGCTTAGGTAAAAAATCTTGTCCTGCTGATTTTCTGTGTGTGAATCGTCTGTTCCTGTCGTAATCCAGCCTTCACCCTTGTGCTGAACACACAGGCACAGCTGACTATCCAAAATAGGGCTTCTACTCATCTTAGTCTAGACACATTATTTGCTCAGTGTAATACACACATTGAATTTTATGTACTATTTATTTTATTTATAAGGTGAACAGTCTGTCAGTAATTCAACTACAATTTTTTTAATGAAATGTCCATAAAATGTATTCCTACACAAGGCAAAGTTCTAGAATTGATTTGGTTCCTGAAACTGACATAACATATTGTACAATCTTCTAACAGCCTTAATAAGGGAACCCCAACTCAACCCACACTCTTAACCCAGAACCTCAACCCAACCCACACTCTTATCCCAGAACCCCAACCCAACCCACACTCTTATCCCAGAACCCCAACCCAGCACAAGTGTAGCTCACCCTAAATCTTGCTCTAACATAAAAGGCTAAATCTGTCAGTGTAGAGACATTCTGAGTGGCAGCCTGCTTTTTTCTTGGCACTGAGGACAAATGGCACTACAGCAAGAGATCTGCCTACTGCACAGTGTCTTCAAAGGGATAAACAACAACACTCTTTATTTATATAATATTTTTATAGCTTTTTAAGTAGTGTTATATGTAGTAGAAGTGAAATGGACCACAATTAAATGGTATAAGTTAAGATAAAATGTGTATTTTCTCTGGGTGCTGAGAGAATTGTGCTATACTGGTGTACTGATATAACAGTTGTCTTACGGGAAAAGAGATACCTCGAGGTGTCGAAAAGCAAAAAAGAGTTTTACAGAAGAGACCTGAATGTGTAATGGCCTACATTTTTGGACTAATGAATGAAGGAGGAGAAGGGGTTAAACATTTTTACATTCTTGGTGGAGTCACAGATGAACCTCAAACAAGTTTCAGAAAGTTCCAACCTCAAACCCTCATCCCACAGTAGAGGATAAACTGTTTATCTGTTTCACACTGTCTCAGGGAGATTATTCTCGCTGTTGTATCTGTCTCACACTGTTTCAGGGAGATTGTCCTCGCTGTTGTGTCTGTGTCACACTGTCTCAGGGAGATTATTCTTGCTGTTGTATCTGTCTCACACTGTTTCAGGGAGATTGTCCTCGCTATTGTATCTGTCTCACACTATCTCAGGGAGATTGTCCTTGCTGTTGTATCTGTCTCACACTGTCTCAGGGAGATTGTCCTCGCTGTTGTATCTGTCTCACACTGTCTCAGGGAGATTGTCTTCGCTGTTGTGTCTGTGTCATGCTGTCTCAGGGAGATTGTCCTCGCAGTTAAAAAAAAAACTGTACAAATAAGAATGCAATAGAAATGGAATTGCATTTACTAAAATCAAAACTTATCTTAATTCAGCATGTGTGGCATTCCCTCCATTTGGCTTAGTGTAGTCCTCTCTTCTCTCTTCTTCTGGGAGGTGTCATGGGACCAGTATGATGTCACTAAAGTGATGATGTGCGTTTTTACATGTTCTATTGATGGGTAAATAGGAGAGGGGTAGGGATGGTATGAGGTCCTTTATATAACACCTCCCCCCCAAAAAAAAAATAAAAAAAATAAATAAAAATGGAAATGAGACCTTTGTTTTGTCATTTTGAGTTTTGTAACTTTCTTTATTATTTGGAAATGGCCTGGATGTGTGTGTGTGTGTGTGTGTGTGTGTGTGTGTGTGTGTGTGTGTGTGCGTGTGTGTCTGACACTAAAGCCATCATCAGCTCCTCCTCCCAGCCATGTTCCCCTCCAGCCAAACCCTTATCCTTCCTCCAGCAGCTCGGAGGCACTAGGTGTGTCACCCAGCTGAGGCACGTGGTCTGTCTGCTGTTCTCAGCTCCACGTGGGTCAGTCCACACAGTAATGTTGAAAGAGCTGCAGCTCACCAGTGCTCCAGTTCCCCCTTCAGATTCACAGTGCACTGGCACTGCTTCCCAACCTCCCATGCTCTTAGTCATATATAACCAAACAGTGCTGTTAGTCATATATAACCCAGGTTCCTTCTTCTCATACTGAAGATGTTCTAACAGAGGTTAACACATGTGTGTAACCATATAGGTGTAAGTTATGTACACATTTACACTACTGTAAGCTACTCTTAACATATTGAGGCATGAGTGCCTTTCTTAATACTATATATCAAAAATGTAAAAAATAATACCCTCATATTTATAAATTATGTATGTTGAAATGCAAAAAATCTCAAGTTGATTAAAAAGGCAGATTCATGAAGGTATGTTCCTGTTTCTGCACCTTTCTTACAGGCGTGGCTTCCTGAGAGGCGTGGCCTTCATTGTCTTTTCATTGTGGGTACTGGTTGACTGTTCCCTTCATCACTGAGATTGAAGTGTAGTTTTTTTTGGTACTTTTGTTTGTCTTTGCACCACCAGCTCCTTATAGACGCAGTGGCTTCTCTTCCACACTGGAAGCATGTGTCTTTGTTATATGAGCTATGCTATGGAATCTTTGTTATATGAGCTGTGTTAGGGTATGCCTAACCCTTTTACGGAGACGTATTGTGGTTGGAGCTTATAATCGTATCATGGTGGCACTGGGACGCTAATCTTAGAGGCAGGGCCCAGGTTCTGCTGAGTCTACTGGGATGCTGATCTGTTCTCTCAGAGACAGGGCCCAAGTTCTGCTGATTCTACTGGGGTTTCCAGCTGCTAGAGTTCAGATGACGGTTTATATTTCTGGTTCAGTGAAACTGTATACATTCTAATTTCCCCTTCAGTGCTGTTGTTTTTATCAGTTCTTCCTTTGAGCTTGACAAGAAACACAAAAACAGCTTTGAGATGAGCAGGGTCCTGCTCTCTGCTACACACAGCAGGGCTGTCTGCTTTTATTAACAGTGTTTATTACTACAGTGTATGTACTGCAGTGTTTATTACTGCAGGGTTGTGGGACTGTGGACAGTAACGTCTTCATAATGTGGTCATTGTAGTTCTCTGACATTGGACGGTGAAACTCCTTTTACTGTGGATTGGTGTGTTACACTATTATGGTTTGACTGCTTTATTTCATCTCGTAACAGTTGGGAGATCCTGAGTGATCCAGGAAGCTTTACTTCACTCTGGCCAACTCTGCTTTTTAATGGCAGTCATAGTTATGACATTATTGTGATCCAATTTACAAGCTTTTGAATAAGAAAGGACTGATCTACTGTTCCAGAAGGACACAAGCACACATGCAAACCTCAGTACTGTTCAATCAGGCCAGGATGGCAGCTGTGTTGTGTAGCTCTTTCTACGTAATGGCTTTAATTTCTTTCTACATGGATGGACAGAATCGACCTAATATGACTTGCTGTTTTATTACTTTGGTAACTCCAGGCAGTAAATTAGTGTGACAGTGTCTCTTAGTGAGTACCACCCGACCCATCCTTCCTGCAGGTTCTGTGTCAGCCTGACAGACACTCTCCTCTCATCACACACTGCACACACTGCTGCCAACAACGTGCCTTCAGCTCCATGCTGTAGTCAGTGATGTGTATGATACCTTATACTGAATGCATTTAGAGAAATTCATATTGTGATTAAATTTCTACATACCATGATTGCCATTTGCCCTGAGATATGTGAACATTTATTAATGCGGTTAAGGTTATTTGGTTAACAGTCATTTTTAATTTTCAAACTCTTCAAGCAAGTACTTCTGAACTGGAATACTGACGTGACTCAAGCCTGTGTGTTCAAGGCCTTGGGCCTGTATAATAATTTTACCATCCCAGATGGTAAGTTCTGTTTTAGCTGGAGTTTCCTCCCCTGTGATTAAGTCTTGAGGGATGTGCATGATGGCAGAGGGAATCCTTTCACTCCATGCTTTAAAACAAATCCCAGACGTTACAGCAGATGTCTCCCGCACGCACCCTGCTTACGTGTTAGGCTCGGTACTGTCGCAGTGTGAGGCTACGTGCCTGCTCATATCACTCTAACACTTTCCCCTCTGCAGTCCTGGATTGCTGTGGATATCAGTAATTACAGTGGTATTAAGACACAGCTACAGGACTGTAGGTTTAGGTCAGAGGTGACTTTGGTAACACTCTGACCCATGCAGTAGGGGGTCAGAACCAGATGTTCAGGACAGCTGGACCACAGCCAGATGTTCACACCCACCAAACGTCCACATACCCCTATACACCTTCACATCCCCCCCACACACTCCACACCCCCTACTCACCACTACCCACACCCCTCACACCCCCGTACACCCTCACACACTTTCCACTACACATGATATCCAGAACCTGCCATGAAGCATCGCCTTTGTGAAACTTGTGAGTGTGTTTGGTTCAGCAGCATTACAATTACAATAACGCCAACAAAACTTGAACAAATAAGTCATGTGTGGACAGTAGTGTGTAGGATACAATCCAAGGCATCACACACACTCCCTCTGGCCTCCAGGACAACGTTCCAGGCTCTGAAAGCCGGGCAGCCTCAGCTGAACTGAGCTTCTGAAATTTCCCTCAGCTCACAGACAGGCTGATGCTGACTGTGCATTCCTCTCCATTCCCCCCCCCACTTCTTTCTCTTTCTCTCTCTCCTCTCAGTCTCTTTCTCTCTCTCCTCTCACTATCTATCTGTCCTCTGTATTGTTGTCATCTTACACTCCTGAAGTCAGAGATGTCAGCACGGGCTGTATCCGCTTTAAAGGGGAAGTCAAAGGAAGTGTGTTTGTAGGAGCTGTATGTGCAATTCATCCTCTGCAGCCATTGTTATATTATATTGTTATATATTGTTAGATTATATCATGTTCCTTTAAATGACAGCTTTAGTGCTGGAGGAGAAGATGAAGGCTGTGTGTGAGCCAGGTTCTGCACACAGGCTCTGACTGGGCTGGTGGGCACTGGTGTGCTACTGGTGTGCTACAGCGAGACGACTGATGTAAACAGACTCCAGTGAATACACACAAACCTCACCACTAACTCCCACTGTGGCTAAATGGAGATAACCAAGCACAGAGTGTGTTGCCCTTGTGGTTGCGTAGACCAGAGGGCTTTTGAGGACAGGCTATGTGGGGAGCATGGAGAGTGTGTAGAGACTGCACATCTGTCCCTCTGTCCATGCCGAGAGCTTCCTCACTACCACAAGAGAGCACCACATTCCCTCTACGTTACACAGCTGGGCAATGCTCTCAACACGGTGGCTTCAGAATATCAGTCAGAAGGTTTTATATACTGTATGTCCATATATGAAAATGTTAATGATATACTGATATTGTGTAACATGTTACATTACAGCATTTGTCAGATGCTCATGTTCTAAGTTACATAGTTTTATGAGTATAATGGTATTTGTGCTGCCCAGGAGCTCCACCTTCCTCCACCTGCTCTACCAGGTGAGGTACAGGAGCACCCAGAACATGCACTGCTCTGTGCTGAGAGGGAGACAGTGAGTGTACTGGATGTGATTGTGCACATACTGCAACCCTGCCATTGAAAAGCTGACTTGGATCAGCCTTTATGCTGGAAGCTGTGGAAAGCTTTTGTGTTTGGGATCTAAGCACCGTTTAGGATGAGCTAAAGTGTGTTCTGTGTACTGTTTGATCCCAGCCTGAGTGAGAGCAGGTGCACTTCAGCCTAAGAAGGCCTAGCTCTGTATGTCTCACACCTGTACAGACTGAGCATGGAGTTCAATCAATCAACAAATCCATCAATTAGCCACCAAGCAAGCAGACATACAAATAAGCAAATAAATAAACCAGTGAGCTTTGCACTAAGTGTCATACAAAGTCTAATCCAATCTTAGTTGATTAGCCTTGGTTCAGCTGGTTTGATTACCTGATACGCAGGCTCAGACTACCTGCTGGCTACCTGCTGGCTGCTGCACATTGTGCAGTGTCATGTTAATCTTTCATGCTCATTAATTAGCAAATTGTGTCTGAATATGAATCGATTAAACAGTAGCATTACGAATGGCTGAGCTGGCAGTTACACACACAACAGCAGTGTCGGAGGGAAACACTGTGTGCCTTCCCCCCAATGCCACTCACAACTTCTGCACACACACTTTCACTGGTAAACAGCAACACTGTAAGAAAAGTGGCTATTTGTAATGCAGATGAGGGGTGTTAGGAGTCAGCTGAGCGCCGTTTAAGGAGGCTGACTGTGAGCGGCGGGGAGAACAGAAGGCCTGGTGATGGGCCTCTGTGCTCATGGTGCCCTCGGGACTCCCAGCTGGCCTGTGTGCAGCCCGCACCTGGCTGCTTCATACAGTGTAGCGTGGTCCTCCTCCATTGTGTGCACTGGGCCGGGGTAGAGGGGCGGGGGGTGATTGAGGGGTGGGGGATCTAAACATGTCTACAGGGGTGAATAACGGTCACCAGCACCACAGACACAAACATGTCCACAGGGGTGAATAACGGTCACCAGCACCACAGACACAAATACGTTCGCAGGGGTGAAAAACGGTCACCAGCACCAATAACAATGTTTGAGGGGTCAAACATTATTATTAGAGATCATTTTCTGCTTCTTCTTATCTCCTAAAAATACATTGAAGAACCAAAGGTTCCAGGCCCTCCACAAACTTTCCACTGATGCCCCTTAGTGTACAGACTGTCCACAATTCTGTACATATACACATATTATATACATATACATATATCATATACATAATCTCTATACATATATACATATTCTATACATATTATATACATATATACATATTCTGCACATACTATATACATATATGCATATTATATACATATTTTATATATTTATAAATATTCTATACATAATCGCTATCCATATATACATATTCTCTAACTGTCTTTGAGCATGAAATATGGAGTTTGAGTATAAATTTTACTGTAGAGGTGTAAGCAATTAGTGAGCACAAAAAGTGTCCTAAATAAATATTTAAATGAATGTATAATTAAACATATAAGAGAATATATATATAACATATAGATAATATGGATGTTCTTTTCAGTCAGATATGAATTCCCATTTATCTGACTGGGTCATGAATAAATATTTTGTTATTTATTAAACAAATGGTTTGACCTATTTCAAGTTGTTCTATTTCTTCATCTCCCTTGAGGAAATACCCATATTTATCCTGGAATATTTCAAGGTTACACTTAGGCTTTCAAAGCACTCCATTGCATTTTAACACTACTTGAACAGACAGACGCTTACAGATAAGATTTTGAGGTTTTAATACAGAATAAATAGTCTCTGTAAATCAGGGTTACATCCAGTGAGCAGATATATTGTGAACAATGTCCCTGCTGTAGTCAGAGACGTGATAGCTGACAGGGTCAAAACCAGACAGGCATAAAAGTACCCATAGCAAAATCCAGAGGGATATCCGAACACCGTAAACAATCATATCTGAATAAAGATACCAGTAAAAAGGGCTAATATTCTCTAGAGATGCTAGTGATAATATTACACACAGAATGAGAGAAACAGAGAGTCTTTACACGACTGACTTATTAAGCATAGGTGAGTGTGATTAGTGACAAGGATGGTGATATAGTGATGTGGTGATAGATTCCCTGAGTATTCTGGGATCTGTAGTTGCCCCCAGTACTCTGTTGTTCCGATAACTCTCAGATTTTTGTTCTTACAGAGTGATTACACAAAGTCCTTCTATAATGAGGCAATCCTGTTAAGGACAGCACTTCCTGCTGGATTGCTCAGACAATCCTGTCTTACTTCCTTGGAATTTCCACACATATATTGTCAACATACGCTCACGTTCCCTTTGCTGGGAAACCCTTCATGGAATTTTATGATTCAAAGTCATTGTGCTAAATATTTTCTAAATATTCTTGTTAATTATTTTTTCTTAGTTTTGAATTTGATGTATTTGTATTATGAGGCCCTGGTACTGGGTGATGATTGATAAGTATGGATTAAGGAACTCTGTTAATGAACTCTCTATAGAGAACGTCATTATACTGTTATTGTACTGTTATCATCCAAGATGGGGGTCCACTCCAACACCATCTTAGGTCTAACCCGAATCCTAACTCATATGCCTAAACCTAACCCTAACCCTTACCTCAACCCTAACTCATATGCCTAAACCTAACCTTTACACCTAACCCTAACATCTAATGCCTAACCCTAACCCTTACCCCAACCCTAACATCTAATGCCTAACCCTAACCCTAACTGTAACTCTTACCCCAACATCTAACACATAATCCCTAACCATAACCCTAACATCTAACACCTAACCATTACCCTTATCCCTAACCCAGCCTGCAGCCCTGCAATGCAATGCAGGAATTCCCTTGTGCTTATACACCACTGTGCCAACCCCAACCAATCTAACCCCAGCCAATTTAACCCCAACCCCATCTGATCTAACCCCAGCCAATCTAACCCCAGCAGGTCTATCCCCAACCCCAGCCAATCTAACCCCAGCCAATGTAACCCCAACCCCAGCCGATCTAAACCCAGCTAATCTAACCCCAACCCCAGCCAATCTAACGCCAACCGATCTAACCCCAACCCCAGCCAATCTAACCCCAGCCAATCTAACCCCAGCAGATCTATCCCCAACCCCAGCCAATCTAACGCCTGCCGATCTAACCCCAACCCCAGCCAATGTAACCCCAACCCCAGCTGATTTAACCCCAGCTGATCTAACCCCAACCCCAGCCAATGTAACCCCAACCCCAGCCAATCTTACCCCAGCCAATCTAACCTCAGCCGATCTAACCCCAACCCCAGCTGATCTAACCCCAACCCCAGCCAATCAAACTGCAGCCAAACTAACCCCAACCCCAGCCAATCTAACCCCATCTGATCTAACCCCAACCCCATCAGATCTAATCCCAGCCGATCTAACCCCAGCCTCAGCCAATCTCACAGCCCAGGTCTCTGCCTTTCAGAGTCCTTTTTAAATCCCATTTGTATGCTGTCATGTTATAGGAGCTATCAGGGCACCTTTTTCCTCTACTATCTCAACTACATCACACTTTTAACAAGAGTATAGACTCGTCTCTGTTAGACACTATTAAGCTTCTTCCAAGGATGATTTCAGTGTTGTATTGGTTGTGTATTATGGCTTGTTGGGATTAAGGTGACTAGTTGAGTTTGACTGATGCGTTTATGTTTTCCTGATGGTTTTAGGCTTTGATGGCTATGTCCTTGTGTACATCAGAGCGACTGTCGATCTCCAGTTGGCTTTTGCACGTGTCAGTTGTTATGAATAGTTAATGAGGCATGGGATCACTGAGCACTGTCCCTGGATTGGGTTTCCTACTGGAACCTATGACTATTGAGCTCTTCATTTTGCTGCCTGGTTGGACAAAGCACTATCTCAACACTCTATTGAATACAAGTGCTGGTGAACATTAGCGTTGTTTTCTCTGCATGTGTGTGAGGCCCTGTACACTTCACTCTATAACAAAGCACACAGCACAACAGCCAGGAAGTGCCCTAGCAATCAGCCCCACACTGCTGTGCATTCCAACCCTTCCGTGTAAAAACATGGAGGTGGGTGTCTGCATGAGCTTGGTACATAAATAGACACGGATCCCCTTTGACGGCAAATCTGTTTTTTTGTTATTTTGAATGAATGACCTGAAAACAGGAAGTAAAACAAGGGTCTGGCATGATGTGTTTCATCCGTGTTTGTAGTCTGTAAACTCCGGAACTCAGAAAGCAGGGCAGCTGGGCTGATTGCTGTAGTCCCGATACTACAAGCCTTGTTCCTGCATTACTGATATCATGTTTCCACATTTCCACTGGTTCAGATTGTGCTCAAAGAGCACTGGACTGTACATCCGTGTCTGACCAGTGAATGGAACTCAGGTCAGAATCATCACCATACAGCCAATCAGAAATTACATCCAGTTCCAGCTGCTTGAACTCTCTGACCTCTTCTAAACAATCTCACCAGCGCTGTAGAGTGACAGTTCTGACCGAGTTGCACTAAGTGCCCCAGCTCTGTCTGATGGGACAGACATGCTTGGCTCAGTAGCAGTGATACGTTAAGGCTGTACTCAAAGACTTCAACTTGTGTGTTCTATGTTGCTGAAAATTCTATATTCTGAATGTCTTCAGATTCTTTCTGTGTGTGTGTGTGTGTTTGTGTGTGTGTGTGTGTTTGTGTCTATGTGTGTGTATGTTACAGGGTGATCGTGTATGGTTATGGGAGAAAGAGCAGCTCTATCCCTGCACAGTTACCTGCTGTGATGATCATGCTCTTCTCCTCACCACAGACTATGGAGAGGTAAGACAGACAGTCTTTGCTCTTTTTTTTTTACCAAACCACTTTGAGGTTGTTCTCTGGATTGCTGGTACTGTTAAAGCCTTCATCTAATTCTGAGACCTACAGCGCATACAGAGAGAAAAGCAGGAACAGCTATGAGAGAGTGTCATATACTGGCCCTCCCTCGTATCAGGACAGTTCTCTTCCTCTGCTCACAGTACCCAACAGGAGGGAAACAAAGAGGGAGAGAGAGACAAACAGTGAGTGAGCGCAAGAGGCAGACAGACTGAGAGACAGACACACAGACTCAGAAAGACAGACTGAGAGACAGACAGAGAGACTGAGACAGACAGACAGAGAGACAGACAGACTGAGAGAAAGACAGAGAGACTGAGACAGACAGACAGAGAGACAGACAGACTGAGAGACAGACTGAGAGACAGACAGACAGACAAACTGAGAGACAGACAGAGAGACTGAGATAGACAGACAGACAGACAGACAGACAGACTGAGAGAAAGACAGAGAGACTGAGACAGACAGATTGAGAGGGGTACTGAGACTTCGTGAAGTGTCCAGCTACTATCAGCACTTCTTTCCTTGGTTCTGAAACAGGACACATAGACTGCTCTGATAAGTGTGAGGGTTAATGTCGTATGATGAGTGTGAGGTTTAATGTCTGATGAGGGTGAGGTTAAGGTCTGATGTGTGTGAGGGTTAAGGTCTTATAATTGTGAGGTTTAAGGTCTGATGTTTGTGAGGGTTAAAGTCTATTAATTGTGAGGTTTAAGGTCTGATGAGTGTGAGGGTTAGGGTCTGATGAGTGTTAGGGTTAAGGTCTGATGAGTGTGAGGGTTAGGGTCTGATGAGTGTGAGGGTTAAGGTCTGAGATGAGCAGGGCTTACCATTGAGAAGATGGCGGTATATGTGTGATAAATGTTTGGTGCCTGGAGACTCCATTACCCAGCAGCCACTGGGATTTTTCATGCTTTTTGGCCCACTGTCATGGCCTGAATGCTGTGCAGATTCCCTCCTGCCAAAACCAGTTTCTCTCCAATCATCTTCTAGTGTTTAGTGTTGGTCAGTGGCGTTATGTAGGCCTGCTGAAAGTAATGGTGGTACTGGCAATGGTAGCTCAATGATGTGTAGCTCTGTGTGCAGCTCTGTGTCCAGCTATGTGTGCAGCTCTGTGTGTAGCTCTGTATGCAGCTTTGTGTTCAGCTCTGTGTGCAGCTTTGTGTTCAGTTCTGTGTGTAGCTCTGTGTGTAGCTCTGTGTGTAGCTCTGTGTTCAGTTCTGTGTGTAGCTCTGTGTTCAGTTCTGTGTTCAGTTCTGTGTGTAGCTCTGTGTTCAGATCTGTGTGTAGCTCTGTGTTCAGATCTGTGTGTAGCTGTGTTCAGCTCTGTGTGTAGCTCTGTGTTCAGCTCTGTGTAGCTCTGTGTGTAGCTCTATGTGTAGCTCTGTGTTCAGGGAGCCTCTTCTTTCTCTGCTCACAGCTACTGGTGGAATTGGAAAATTCACCAGCAAAACATTAGAGAGCCCTAAACAGCCATGACCTTTGTATGGGAGACTTTACTGTGGATATGACCTCTGTATGGGAGACTTTATTGTGGATATGACCTCTGTATGGGAGACTTTACTGTGAATATGACCTCTGTATGGGAGACTTTACTGTGGATATGACCTCTGTATGGGAGACTTTACTGTGGATATGACCTCTGTATGGGAGACTTTACCGTGGATATGACCTCTGTATGGGAGACTTTATTGTGGAT
>NC_137500.1:33612500-33615000 GCF_041902795.1 Electrophorus electricus
TATTTTATTTTTCTTGTGTTTGTGCCAGAACCAGTCCACTATTTCCCTGTGTACATATTTACCTGAGAGAAATTTCTGAGGTTTCATTTCATGTTGCAGAACCGGGTCGTTCGTCAGAACCCAGGAGAGCGGAATTATCACATCTTCTATTCTCTGCTCTCTGGTGCAGACCGTGAACATAGAGGTGAGTCACATACTGCACTCTGCTGCCCCCTACTGGCTCCTCCACCCAGAGTTTTCCAGTCAAGCCTCATTAGAGGATTCTGCAGTTTGTGTTACAGCTCTGTTGATCAAAGGTTCAATAAACATCTCAACTCCATGTAACGTAGCTAAAACATCACTACAGGTACTCCCACAAGGTCAAGTATGATGACTCTTTTTTACGTGTTATTTTTGCATGTCTGTTGTGCTGCGTCCAGTTAATCAATTCTCCAGTTGTCTAGCTCAGTTAACCAGTTCTCCACTTAAATTCTACAGTTTTTCAGTTCAATTAACTGGTTCTCATTCTTCTTAATCTGGAATTGGATCCTCTCTCTTACATGCGTGTGCATTTGTGTGTGTGTGTGTGTGTGTGTGTGTGTGTGTGTGTGTGTGTGTGTATGTGTGTGTATATGTGTGAGTGGGTGTGTGTTTGTGTGTGTGGTGGGTGTGTGTGCGCATGCGTGTGTGTGTGCATGTGTGTGTAGAGATGTACCTGCTGTTGGACTCTCCTGAAGTCTATCACTACCTGAGCCAGTCAGGCTGTGTGCTGGATAGCAGTCTAGATGATGAGCAACTCTTCCACAGTGTGATGGTGAGAGTTGTCTGCTCTGACTCTCTGCCCTGTCTTACTGCTTTGACTCTCTGCTCTGACTCTTTAGACTGACCCTCTGCCCTGACTCTCTGCTTTGACTCTCTGCTCTGACTCTTTGGACTGACCCTTTGCTGTGACTATCTGCTTTGCCTCTGCTCCAGGTCTCTCCTCTGTAAATACTGTCAACCTCTTTCTCATATTTTCATTGCAAAATAGACTTCAACCAATTAACCATCTCATGTAGAGTACAGTATTCCTTAGAATGATGGGGAAGTAGTTAACCTGGATAATGGTTTGGGTGCTTGTGAGTTAACCTGGATATGCAGATGTATTCAAATCTGGACCTAAAATCCAGTGCAGCACTGAATTTTGTAATTGTTATAATTGTCATTATTTTGTATAATGGATTTTCTATTTGTTATGACCTCCCACCTCCATGAAACATTACTAAAAATATAGGTACTCGCACTGAACCTGAAGGTGAAGTATGATAACAGTAGATGGATAAAGTTGTGGTGCCCTCTAGTGATTTTAACTCTCCTTTTACCTAAACATGAAACCACTAGAGGGCACCAAAACTTTATTTATCTTCTGTTCTGTTCTCTTCTCTTTGCATTTAAACTTTAAACAGGAAGGAAAGAAGACAATGCGTTGTAGTGTGTTGAGCTTAGCTGTGTGGAGGATTCTATGGTGAATTGTGTAGTGTGTTGTGGTGAGATGTGTGTGTGTGTGTGTGTGATGGTGTTCATCTGCTTGGTGGTGACAGGAGGCCCTGAAGGTCATGGAGTTTACAGATGAGGAGATTCGTGATGTGTTCAGACTGCTGTCTGGGGTCTTACACATCGGCAACATTGAGTTCATGACAGCAGGGGGTGCTCAGATCACCACTGACGGAGGTACGAGATTGCACTGTTTGTGCGATGCCAGTGATGTTTGGGATGTAATAGTGTAATCTGTGTGCTGGTAACATCAGGTGTGTGTCAGTTGTGTAAGCTTTGTGTCAGAAGTGTGTCAGTAATGTATGGTGAGTGTCAGTAATGTAATGTGTGTATCTATTGTGTCAGCTCTGTGTCGCAGACAGTCTGTGCGTCAGAGAAAGTCTGTGTGTCAGTACTGTCAGCTGTGTGTCACAGTCTGTGTCTTAGTAGTGTCAGTTGTATGTCACAGACAGGCTGTGTGTGTATTAAACACCTGTGTATGCTTCTGCAGTGATCAGTAATGTGAGTGAACTGCTGGGATTGGATGGGTTCCAGCTGTCTGAGGTTCTGACTCAACGCTCTATTATCTTGCGTGGGGAAGAGATCTGCTCACCGCTTACTGTGCAACAGGTATAAACACACACAAAAGCACACACACACACACACACCTGGGCAATAGTGGAGGCAGGAATAATGTGAAATTCTTGGGAGTAAGCCCCACACACGTTCTCAGGACAGGCTCTGACTTGCTCTGTGTGTGTCTGTGCCCTTTGAATACCTGGAGCTTTTCTGGACGAACCCTCCACACACACCCCCACACCACACATACACACACTCAAACAGCCCTGCCTGTACTGACATTGCCTCTCTGAAGCAAACCCACCCCTAGAAAGTGGCTTTGCGTGACTTGATACCATTTCCTGTTTGTTGACCCCTCAGACTCCTGCTATAAAAAATCAGTGATAAGATCTTGAGTAAAACAGCACAATAGAGTGAGAGATTGGAGACT
>NC_137500.1:33622500-33632500 GCF_041902795.1 Electrophorus electricus
CCTGTGTGCAGTACGACCTTTTCATGCTTATCTCTCGCTCTTATTGTCACTCAGTGGCTTTTCAGACAAGCATTGGGTAAGACGTATCAGCGAGGCCCTATGGATCATGACTGGCTCAGAGATTTTAGAGGAAAGGATGACCCTAATTTACATCTCACTTCCTGAGGCACTTCCTATTTCTCTCAGGGTCTTTGGAATTCTTAAGTTGATCTTGTTACTTTTTTCTCAGTTTTCTTGGTTTTTCATGTAGCTGTTACATGCAGCTTTGAATCAGATGGATAAAGTAGAAAAAACTTCACAGAATTCTGTCAGACAGCTTTTGCTGAATGGGCTGATGGGATTATGAGCTCATGGGTGACAGAAGTAACTGTTGGAAAGCGTTAGGAGAAATTCTGCTAGTTTCTGATCTTACTTATCTCAGTATTTCACACCCACACGCACACAGACACACACACGCACAGGCACACACACACACACGCATGCATGCACACCCACCCCCCCACACACACATACACACACACGCACACACACGCACACACACACTCCCACACAGAGTCGACTGGTCTACTCCTGAACAGACTCCTGCCTCTGTGATTGTCTGACTGTAAAAGAGGCTCATTGTTGCAGTGGAGCGTCAGGGTTGGTCACTGCAGTTTGTTCTCTGCTTGTCAGTGCCATAAAACCCCCCTCAAGGTCAGAGTTCTTCCACTAACCATTGCCTGCACTAATGCTGCTAACCCTGCTCTGAGCTGGATAAACCCCTTAAGCCCATTGGAGACTGAGCAGTGTTTATAGACTGAGCAGTATTTATAGACTGGACAGGATTTATAAACTGGGAAGTGTGGGCACATTGGGCAATATACTTGTAGACTGGGAAGTGTTTATTATGGTCTGAGCACTGTTTATAGACTGGGGAGCATTTTTGAGTTGGGCAGTGTTTATTATGGCTTGGGCAGTGTTGGTGGGCTGGGCAGTCTTTATAGACTGGACAGTTTTTATAGAGTGGACAGTGGTTATAGATTGGGTAGTGTTTATAAACTGAGTAGTGTTTATGCACTGAGCAGTATTTGTGGGCAGAGTTTGTAGTGTTTTTCAATACCATGTTAATATAAACATAAATAAACTTGAAGTCTGCATTGTGTTGGTCAGCCCTCTCACGAGTGTTTGGATTTGATTACTTTAAAAACACAAGGTATATGCACAGGTGTGTGTGCGTGTATGTATGTGTGTGTGTGTGTGTGTGTGCGTGCATGCGTGTGTGTCTTCTGGTGATTTTTCTGTGTCTGTGTGCGTTTCTTATACAGATTTTTAAGTGAGGGTCAGTGCAAGCTGGTGGAGCAGTAAATGGAAGTGTTGAGTGTGTTTTAAACAAGATGTATATAATTATATCCATATTGTGTGTGTGTGTGTGTGTGTGTGTGTGTGTGTGTGTGTGTGTGTGTGGCGGGGTATTCCTAGCATGGAGGCTTGAGGTTTGCGTAGGAAGGATGTGGTCAAGGAAACTTCCTCCTTATGTGTGTGTGCATATGTGTGTGTATGTGTGTGTGTGTTTGTGTGTGTGTGTGTTGCTGCAGCTGTCTCAGGGATTACAGGAACATCTGGGTCATATGCTCCAGGAAATCTCACAATGGGTTTAAGGATCAGGCCAAGCACAATTAAAGGCAAACAGAATATGTAACTCTGTGTTTTTGTGTGTGTGAGTGTGTAAGTGTACGTCTGGGTGTGTCTGAGTGTGTGTGTGTGTGTGTGTGTGTGTGTGTAAGTGTACGTCTGGGTGTGAGTGTGTGTGTGTGAGTGTGTAATTGTGCGTCTGGGTGTGTGTGTGAATGTGTGTGAGAGTGTGTAATTGTGCATCTGGGTGTGTGTGTGTGAGTGTGTGTGTGTGAGTGTGCCTCTGGCTGTGTGTGAGTGTGTGTGCGTGTGAGTGTGCCTTTGGGTGTGTGTGTGTGTGAGTGTGTAATTGTGCGTCTGGGTGTGTGTGTGTGTGTGAGAGAGTGTGTAATTGTGCATCTGGGTGTGTGGGTGTGTGAGTGTGTGTGTGTGTGTGAGTGTGTGTGCGTGTGAGTGTGCGTGAATGTGTAATTGTGCGTCTGGGTGTGTGTGTGTGAGTGTGTGTGTGAGTGTGCCTCTGGCTGTGTGTGTGTGAGTGTGAGTGTGTGTGCGTGTGAGTGTGCCTTTGGTGTGTGTGTGTGTGTGTGTGTGAGTGTGTAATTGTGCGTCTGTGTGTGTGTGTGTGTGTGTGTGTGTGTGAGAGAGTGTGTAATTGTGCATCTGGGTGTGTGGGTGTGTGAGTGTGAGTGTGTGTGTGTGTGTGTGTGTGTGAGTGTGTAATTGTGCGTCTGGGTGTGTGCGTGTGTGTGTGTATGAGTGTGCGTCTGGGTGTGTGTGCCTATCTATGTTTGGGTTTGTGTATAAACATTATCTGCGTGTGGTATCTGCATGCCCGTTTGGGTTGGTAGGTGAGCTCATGTGTGCCTGCTGATATGTGGTGCCATTTGTAACATACATCTTTCTTTACTTCTTTTCACTGTGTTGCTGTTTTATTTTTAGTTTGCCCAATCTGAAGTATCCACAATCCACATGCGCTCTGCGCATTAAGAGCTAAACTGCCCTCTGACTTCTTTATAACTCAATCAGGAACAAATCAGGAAGCAAAGGGTTAACTAGACAGCGAGCTTCAATTTCTTAATGCCTCCTACATTTTAGATAGAAAAGGGAGCGCGCAGGAGAGACAGAGAAGAGAGAGGAGAGAGGGAGAGAGAGGGGATCGAGGGAGGGGAGCAGAGGAGGGGAGTGAGGGAGGGGAGGGATTGTGGCCTGTGTGCTGTGTGGGAGCCAGTCAGGCTGGTGTAGCAGCAGCAGCAGGAAAACACTGTACTATTTACCACACCCCTCCCCCCTCTACCCCTGTACACACACACACACACACACACACACACACACACACACACACGCGTGCGCATGCAGTGGCAGCAGCCCTTATCCACCCCCACACCTCTCCCTCCCTCGCTCTCTCTCTGCCCCACACCCACCCTCTTGTTCTGTGTCTTCTGTCTCCCCCTCCTTGCGTGGTGGGCAGGTCTTCCTGAAGGAGGTCTTGGAGCAGCGACTAGAGCAGGAGAGGGACGATGTGCGGAGAGCAGCGGGGATGGTGATCAGAGCTCATATACTGAGCTATGTGGCAAGGTCAGTAACACATGTTGGAATGTGTGTGTGTGTGTGTTTGTGTGCATGTATGTATGTGCTGTTGAACATGAGCACTTTTACCCAAGCTGTAGTAACTGCTGTCTTTTTTGAAGTTGTGTAAGAATGGTTGAATGTGTGTGTGTGTGTGTGTCCGTGTCTGTGTGTGTGTGTGTGTGTGTGTGTCTGTCTGTGTGTGTGTGTGTGTGTGTGTGTGCATGTGTGTGTGTGTGCGTGTGTGTGTCTGTCTGTGTGTGTGTGTGTTAGAGTTTGTGTATAAACATTATCTCCGAGTGGTGTTGCTTGTTGTAACTCTGACATGTGCTGGAGCAGCAGGGGCTTCATGTTACTGATGTAGTGTGTCAGTAACCATATCAGTTCAGTTTATGCTCTTGTACTGACTTACTTAAGTTTATTTTACTTACTCTTACTCTGATAATAACAATATAGGAATATGAAATGTATGAAATACTTCTGGTATTTTGGTAAACAAATATACATATTTTCCTTTATATGTTGCCTTTTATGTTTTTGGTTCTTAAAGCGAAAACACAGAGTTGTCAAAGTTTTAGTTGTAATATGTTTGTTTTAATATCTGCATGAAGGCATGTATGAAGGTGTGTTGGTTAAGATACTTCTGGTTGTTTTAATTAAACTACTAAACAATAAAGTGCATGAGCAACTCTTATAGAAATGGGTTTGGGTTAGGGTCAGTTAGGGATATTGTTAGGGTTAGGGTCAGTTAGGGATAGGGTTAGGGTTAGGGTCAGTTAGGGTTAGGGTTAGGGTCAGTTAGGGATAGGGTTAGGGTTAGGGTCAATTAGGGATAGGGTTAGGGCCAGTTAGGGATAGGGTTAGGGTTAGGGTCAGTTAGGGATAGGGTTATGGTTAGGGTCAGTTAGGGATAGGATTAGGGTTAGGGTCAGTTAGGGATAGGGTTATGGTTAGGGTCAGTTAGGGATAGGGTTATGGTTAGGGTCAGTTAGGGATAGGATTAGGGTTAGGGTTAGAGTCAGTTAGGGATATGGTTAGGGTTAGGGTCAGTTAGGGATATGGTTATGGTTAGGGTCAGTTAGGGATAGGATTAGGGTTAGGGTCAGTTAGGGATAGGGTTATGGTTAGGGTCAGTTAGGGATAGGGTTATGGTTAGGGTAAATTAGGGATAGGGTTAGGGTTAGGGTTAAGATTACGTTTAGGTTAGAGTTAGGGTTAAAGTTAGGGTTAGTGGTTAGGTTAGGTTTTGGTTAAGGTTAGGGTTAGGTTAGGGTTAGGGTTAATGTTAGGCCTTGGGGCAGGTTAGGGTTAGTTTAGGGTTAGAGTCAGTTAGGGTTATGGTTAGGGTTAGATATTAGGTTTATAATGATTGTATTGTAAAGTGTCTGTGTGTAGGAGAGAGAATGTGACCCTTGAATAAAAATGTTTTCTTTGTTCTAAAAAATTGTTTTATATGAAGCAGTATGTACATATTGTAAAAGTTGTTTAAATGAGTTTGAAGCTGTTTGGTTTGTGACTGAGAAGTGCACATATTCACGCTCCTGTTTCAGTCTCATTTTAGCTTTTCAGATGTACTGTCATAATTTGTAAAGGCTGTGAGTTGTTATGCTTACACTCTTATGTATCTGCTGTAGTGTCACTACTGTTTCCTGTAAACCACTGGGATCTAACCCTAACCCTAACCCTAACTGACCCAAACTGACCCTACCCCTAATACTAACCTTAACTGACCCTAACACTAACCCTCACACTTACTAACCCTCACATCGCAATCCCATCCAACTGCCTCTTATTCACAATCCACACAGACAGTCTATATACTAAGACTGACACATCAGCCAGACTTGAGGCAGTAAAAGACTTTTTCACTAAATAGAGACCTGATGAGGCTTTACTGAAATTATTAGAAATTAATATAAATAAAAATGATTTTGAATTTGATTCCAAGTTCTATCTACAGGCCAAAGGAACAGCAATGGGAAAGAAGTTTGCTACTTCCTATGCTAACATTTTTATGGGTTGAATGGGAGGAAGAGGCAAAGGTTTCCTGGCCTCAAACCTTTATAATATTTTAGATTCCTGGATGATATCTGGGGGTCTCGGGTGGAAGTCCGGAAAATTTCTCACAATGTGTTGCACATCTAAATCAATTTTATCAATCCATCAAACTCAGGTACACACTACATGAAAAGGAGGTTCATTTTTAGATACAGTGACTTGATTTCTCCAACATGGGGAAGCTTCAGATTAAAGTTTATTTTAAGGACACTGACACAAATTTGAGGATTTTTGGCAAGCAAAAGGGATCTTCTTCCAGGCCCTGAGAAAACAGGGCTACTCCCGAACTTTCCTCAGGGGATGCCTGGAATGTGGCCAAAAAAACAGAGGACATCAGAGAGCTAATCCCCTTGGTTACCACCTTCTCCAGGGGTAGTGTCCTAATAAACAGAATAGTAAAGGATAATTTTATCAGATTTATGGCCAATGCCCAAGTACTGGATCAACACAGAGTCATTTCTGCCTACAAAAAGAACTAAAATCTAAAAAGTATATTGGTTAAGAGTAGACTACCATCATTACAGAAAGTTGCACATACACATACACCATTTGTCGAATTCAAGACTAAATGTTGCATTACTAATCCATGCACAAAACAGATTATTGCTGTTTGGCCTGCAATAAAATATAACACTTCAAATTCCATTTATATAATATATTGTGCTATGTGCAATTTACAATATATGGGGGAAACGAGAAACATGCTCACCCCCAGGATGAACCAACACAGACACAACATTAGACACAAGAAAGAGGCACACATCTCAGGGGGCCAACATTTTATTAAACGGGATTTAAGGGATTGAGTCCCTTAAAGTTATGACATTACAACATAATAGGTTCTGGACCCATTCTCAGCGAGGAAGCATGGAACAGGAATACATTGGGTTCAGTACATTTATGGGGTCTACATGAACAATCAAGAGCAACATAAGGGTCCAGGCAAGTGTAGAGTAAGACAAAGCTGAGGGTGATAACATGAGGTAGGCCCAGTACACAAAGTTAGCTCCGGACTTGTTTTGGGACCCTTACCCTCGGCCCTAAACCCAAGCGTATCCCCTCCCCTCAGCCCTAAACCCAAGTGTATCCCCTCCCCTCAGCCCTAAACCCAAGCGTATCCCCTCCCCTCAGCCCTAAACCCAAGCGTATCCCCTCCCCTCAGCCCTAAACCCAAGCGTATCCCCTCCCCTCAACCCTAAACCCAAGCGTATCCCCTCCCCTCAGCCCTAAACCCAAGCGTATCCCCTCCTCTCAGCCCTAAACCCAAGCGTATCCCCTCCCCTCAGCCCTAAACCCAAGCGTATCCCCTCCCCTCAGCCCTAAACCCAAGCGTATCCCCTCCCCTCAGCCCTAAACCCAAGCGTATCCCCTCCCCTCGGCCCTAAACCCAAGCGTATCCCCTCCCCTCGGCCCTAAACCCAAGCGTATCCCCTCCCCTCAGCCCTAAACCTAAACATATCCCCTCCCCTCAGCCCTAAACCTAAGCATATCCCCTCCCCCTAGCCTCAAACCTAACCGTATACCAACTCCACCTCCCTCCCCTCAACCCTAAACCTAACCTTACCCTCCCTGTGGTTCCAACCCTAACCCCATCCCTCAGTTCTGCCACACAATTTCCCAACCAGAACTTGTGTGGAACAGTGGTTATTTTCCCCTAACCCTGACCCTGACCCTAACTAACCCTGACACTAACTAACTCTAACTAACCATATCCATAACTAACAATAACCCTAACACTAACACTGAGGTCTGTGGGGTGCAACCGACTCTAACCATTTTATCACCCAAACACAGAATGTGTAGTGTGGTATTTGTAGTGTGGTATGTTTCCAGATAAGCAGTGATGTGTTTGCAAAAGTAAGTCATGAAGAGTTTATTGTTTTTTCATGTTTCCTGTAGAAAGCACTACAGGAAAGTCCGATCCAGCACAGTCACCCTTCAAAAGAACTACCGCGCTCACTTCTGGAGACAGGGCTTCCTGCGCATGCGTTCTGCTGCCGTGGTCCTGCAGAAATATCACCGCGGGCAACTCACTCGCAGACTCTACTACCAGCTCCAGCAGGACAGGAGAAGGGAGGAGGAGGAGGAGAGACAAGCAGAAGAGGAGCGGAGACGTGCAGAAGAGGAGAGACAGCTGGATCAGAGACGGGAAGAGGAAGAGAGACAGATGAGAGAAGAGGAGGAACAGGAAGCTCTCCGGAAACAGCAGGAAGAGCAGGAGCTTAGGAGTAATCGAGACAGTGAGGAGAGAGAGACAGGTCTCAGCAGGTACTCTTCCCAACTATCCTCAACTTTCCTTAACTCTTCCCAATGCTTTCAAACTCATCAAACCTTCCACAACCCTTCCCTATTTTTCCATACTTTCCAAAACCTGACCTCCCACCTCCACCACAGTGCCTAAAGTCTGCTTGGCCTTCATTCCTGCTGAATAAATGTATTAATTCCCCCTTGTATTTTGTTGTAGGAATCAGCCAGAAACCCATCACTCTAGTGCCAAGGTAACACTAAGTGTCCTGTGTTCTGTGTCTTGTTAATTGATTAAAACACTTCTGAAAACCTGGGAAAAAATGGATAAAAGAGACCATGGCCATTATATAAGAGGTGTGTGTGTGTTTGTTTGGTTAGAGGGAGGTGTGTGTGTCTCGCGGCGGCTGGCAGTACTCCTCTGAGGAGGAGAGTCGTCAGATGGAGGAGATCTTGCGTCTGGAACGAGAGATCGAGCGGCTGCAGCAAGAGCGCGACGATGGCGTGGCACTGCTGAGCGAGACGTCCCGCGAGGAGCTGCGGGAGCTGCGAGATGCGGAGATCTACCGCTTGGAGAAAGAGGCCTCACGCGTGGCCACTGAGTTCCTGGACATGCTGGACTTTGGAGGTCTGGAGCAGTCACTCTCTAGTGAGGAGAACCTGCATGAGCCAGCTGGGAGCACAGCCCCGCTGGCGGAGGATGAGGTGGATGAGGGTGTTTCCTGCCCAGATCTGCCCCTCCTGGTCCTGCCTCTCCCAGACTTGCCACCCCCTGCTGGCGAGCCCCTGGACATGACCACTCTCTCTACCCTCTCTCCCTTGGCTGCATTCGCTCAAGGCTCTCTGGACACATCCTACCCCAAATCCAGTGCCTCCCACAGACACAGCCAACTGCCTGAGTGCCCTGTTCCACCCATGCCACCCCCACCACCCGCTCCGCCTCTCACGACTCCATCTGTGGGACACTGTGTAGATTCTGTCGGGGTGCAGGAGGACCGTGGACAGTCAGAGACGGAACAGCACACAGACGAGTTCGGCTGCGGCGTCCTGCCAGACATGGAGTCTGACTATGACCAGGAGGAGTTTGATGACACTGCAGGAAGTGCTAATGACGGTCACCTCACTGATGAGGAGGTGTTGAGGAGGTCCTCCTGCACCTACAACAGCATGGACTCTTTCAGGGACAGCTGCGACTCTGTAAGTAACAGCACACAGACATGTTGTTAATAGCCACACTAAGGTCAAATGAGAGGTTGGAGAACAAGGCTCTTCTCCGTGGTACCTCTGCTGACCGCAGGCTGTGTCACTAGCTATAGGCTCCTATAACGTAACTGGTAGCGAAGGTGCTAGTAAGACCAAGGTCCTGGGTTCTGTTCCTGGGGCACATATACTGTCCTACTGATCATTATTTAAGTTTGTGTGGATGACAGCATCTGAAAAATGCTGAAAATGAAACTGAAAGTAGAAAATCTAATAGATTACAGCTCTTATGTTTCAATACCACTGCTTTGCAAGTGAAGATTTGGGTCCTGCTGCTATATACTGTACATCCAACATGTAATTTCTAAGAT
Source organism: Electrophorus electricus (assembly GCF_041902795.1). NCBI lineage: Eukaryota > Metazoa > Chordata > Actinopteri > Gymnotiformes > Gymnotidae > Electrophorus > Electrophorus electricus. Next base: position 33,631,551 of record NC_137500.1, read on the forward strand.
AATTTGCGTGGGAGTAACTGATAGTTTGCTGACTCTCTCATGTGTTTGCGTTTAAAATTGCCACATGTGCTGAACCTGTAGTTGGGAAGAATCCCAGGACAGTCAGTCTGTTATGTCCGACCTGAACATGATCTCTAAACTGTCCTGATTAGGGACTGAGCTGTAGTCAGGCTGCCATTTCATGTGACACAAGGTAAAATCAGCTGGAAGAGTTGGACACTTAAATGTAAAATTTGCCTCATCACCAGGACCCAGAATAGCCATCAGTGTCCACACAGTGAAGCCTGTGTTTAGAGGAAGAGAGGCTGTTTGTGTTCCCTGTGCCAGGCTGTGACCTGGAACCATCACATGCTTCCACAGTTCATAGACAGCGATGACGAGAATGATGGCTACGTGGACACGGACGAGGAGGTGTCCAACGGCAGGGTCACCCTACTGAACGGCAGTGGCCCACCCTATTTCCACAGTTACCTCTACATGAAGAGTGAGTATTACACAGTTACCTCTAAACGAAGAATGAGTATTACACAGTTACCTCTACACGAAGAGTTAGTATTACAGTTACCTCTACACGAAGTGTGAGTATTACACAGTTACCTCTACACGAAGAGTGAGTATTACAGTTACCTCTACACGAAGAGTATTACAGTTACCTCTGCACGAAGAGTGAGTATTACAGTTACCTCTATATGAAGAGTGAGTATTACATAGTTACCTCTACACGAAGAGTGAGTATTACACAGTTACCTCTAAACGAAGAATGAGTATTACACAGTTACTTCTACATGAAGAGTTAGTATTAGTTACCTCTACACGAAGTGTGAGTATTACACAGTTACCTCTACACGAAGAGTATTACAGTTACCTCTACATGAAGAGTGAGTATTACAGTTACCTCTGCACGAAGAGTATTACAGTTACCTCTATATGAAGAGTGAGTATTACACAGT